>NC_140003.1:46312228-46327228 GCF_964263955.1 Coregonus lavaretus
GCAGTCAACAAGTGCTCAGCATATGTGGGAACTCCTTCAAGACTGTTGGAAAAGCATTCCAGGTGAAGCTGGTTGAGAGAATGCCAAGAGTGTGGAAAGCTGTCATCAAGGCAAAGGGTGGCTACTTGAAGAATCTCAAATATAAAATATATTTTGATTTGTTTAACACTTTTTTGGTTACTACATGATTCCATGTGTTATTTCATAGTTGTGATGTCTTCACTATTATTCTACAATGTAAAAAATAGTAAAAATAAAGAAACACCCTTGAATGAGTAGGTGTGTCCAAACTTTTGACTGGTACTGTATATCTTTACTGCAATGTATAACTTTACTCTCATGTATATCTTTACTGCCATGTATATCTTTACTGCCATGTATATCTTTACTGCCATGTATATCTTTACTGCCATGTATATCTTTACTGCATGTATATCTTTACTGCCATGTATATCTTTACTGCCATGTATATCTTTACTGCATGTATATATTTAGTGCCATGTATATCTTTACTGCCATGTATATCTTTACTGCCATAGCTCTGCTGATAAACCTCTTAGTGCTGCTTTCCATTGAAGAGCTGATGGTTGGACTGTGTGTTGTTGTTGTTCTCAGTGAGACTTCACCCCTTCACCTGACATCCATCTGGGTCTTCACTCTGTGTGCCGTTTGGACAACAGCTGCAGGTGACCAGACTCCCGTCTTCATCACTCCAAACACACCGACAGCCAGCGAGACGAACACACACACAACCATCCTCCCTAGCAAAGACAGCCGTCCAACAGACACCAGGAGCCCAGACGGACAAACCTCCAGCAGCCGTCCAACAGACACCAGGAGCCCAGACGGACGTACCTCCAGCAGCCGTCCAACAGACACCAGGAGCCCAGACGGACGTACCTCCAGCAGCCGTCCAACAGACACCAGTAGCCCAGACGGACGTACCTCCAGCAGCCGTCCAACAGACACCAGGAGCCCAGACGGACGAACCTCCAGCAGCCGTCCAACAGACACCAGGAGCCCAGACGTACGAACCTCCAGCAGCCGTCCAACAGACACCAGGAGCCCAGACGGACGTACCTCCAGCAGCCGTCCAACAGACACCAGGAGCCCAGACGGACGAACCTCCAGCAGCCGTCCAACAGACACCAGGAGCCCAGACGGACGAACCTCCAGCAGCCGTCCAACAGACACCAGGAGCCCAGACGGACGTACCTCCAGCAGCCGTCCAACAGAAAGGAGAGTAGCTCTAACATCCAGTCCTAATGAGGGGAGCTTTAGTCTTGGTCTGATAGATATGAATGGAGTTCATGCTTAATCCAGTTTAGTACTGGAGTGATAGCCCAGAGAGCTTATGCATTTTTTCTTACCATTATCTTCAATACGTAGTAAATACATGTTTGCTGTGCTTACAGATATGAGAGGTTGGGGAGCTCCACACAGAGAGTCCCGGAAACAGGGACCGTGACGACCGTCGAAGGGACCATCACGACCACTGCTGCCATGACAACAATAGTAACCAGTGCAAGTGTCGCTCCTCACACCCCGCCTCACACCCCGCCTCACAACCCTCACACAGTCACATCACCGGTGGCGACAAACCCCATAGCAACAACACCAGTACCAACCCCGCCCTTAAAAAGCCACCCTGCTGTCCGCGCCCCACTCGCAGGCCCACCCTTCCCCCTCATCTGTTCATAGGTGACGAGGACGACTATGACGACGAGTCTGAAGAAGAGGAGGAAGAGGAGGAAGAGGAGGAGGAAGGAGGAAAACTCATGAAGGACATTCTGTGTGACTTTGACCCCTGCTTGCACCTGCAGAGAACCTGTCCAGAGGTCAGGGAGGCCAAGGGGCTGAGCTGCCGCTGCCCGGGCCTGACTCCAACCTCTGTGACCCCTGACCCTGTGGTGGCGCTGGAGGTGTGGGGGGTGTGGCCTGAGGCTGTGAGGGTGCGCTGGTGCGCCCCCTACTCGGCTGTGAGTAAGTTTAGTGTGTGGGCGCTGAGAGAGAACGGCAGAGTGTTCAGCAACGGCAGCGTGAGCGCCTGGTCACGCCAGGCCAGCGTGTTCGGGCTAGAAGCGGGGCGGAGATATGGAGTGTGTGTGAGCGCACAGAATGGAGCAGGAACATCACACCCCCGCTGTGTGCCTGTGTCCACCCCGGTGGGCGCGGAGGCAGTTAAGTTTTATGTGCTGACGGGACTATGTGCAGCCCTGGTGATGGTGGTTGTTGTGTTGAGTGTGTGTCTTCACAGGATCAGGAAGAGAGGCCCATCGATGAACACACACAGTCTTTTTGACCCGCAGGCACACGCACTCCACCATCCACGCCTCACCAGCCTGGTTTCCATTCCTAACCCAGCCTACACACACACCGACGAACACACTGCACCTCCCTCTGCACATACACGCTACACACAGGGAGACCCCGGCTAAAGTTATCCACTAACGTGACGCGATAAATAATAACACCTGTAACCGTCCCATTACCACCCTTACCCACATACCTACCACCCTACAGCAGATTGCACATATCAGCACCGGGCTATGCATCGTACCACTCACACACACAGTACTCAACTGGCATGTTCTCATTCAAATTAAGTGATTTAAGAAATACATTCAAATCGTTTTGTTTTTTTGTACATCTCATTTTCCATTAAGTTGTAATAAAAGTATATTTTTTAAACTTGTATTGTTTACTGTTGTAGAACCCTGTAGAGAATGGATAGGGAGGCTATATTTGCATGATCACGTGGTCCTCTGTAGCTCAGCTGGTAGAGCATGGCGCTTGTAACGCCAAGGTAGTGGGTTCGATCCCCGGGACCACCCATACACAAAAAATTTATGCACGCACGACTGTAAGTCGCTTTGGATAAAAGCGTCTGCTAAATGGCATATTATTATTTTTTTTATTATTTCCATAACACTACGTACAGTGGCCAGATGAGGGCAGTATAATTGCAATGTGGGAGCTAGACTGGGATTGGGTATGAGCAGCGGTGTAAAATACTTTCAAGTACTACTTAAGTTGTTTTTTTGGGGGGGGTATCTGCACTTTACTTTACTATTTATATATTTGGCTACTTTTACTTTTACTTCACTACATTCCTAAAGAAAATAATGAACTTTTTACTCCATACATTTTCCAGAACACCCAAAAGTGCTCGTTACATTTTGACAGGAAAATGGTCCAATTCACACACTTATCAAGAGAACATCCCTGGTCATCCCTACTGCCTCTGATCTGGCGGACTCACTAAACACAAATGCTTTGTTTGTAAATTATATCTGAGTATTGGAGTGTGCCCCTGTCTATCCGTCAATAAAACAAAATGTAGAAAATTGTGCCATCTGGTTTGCTTAATATAAGGAATTTGAAGTAATTTATACTTTTACTTTCACTTTGATACTTAAGTACATTTGAGCAATTCCATTTACTTTTGATACTTAAGTATATTTAAAACCAAATACTTTTAGACTTTTAGTAAAGTAGTATTTTACTGGGTGACTTTCACTTTTACTTGAGTCATTTTCTACCCACCAAGGTCTGCGGCAAGCCAACCCAGTCATGGGCAGGTGGAGGTGGTGATAGTGGGGTTTGACCAACCACCAGGGTCACGTAGCATTGATCTCCAGAACGTGGTCGTCCATAGAGGGCAGCACCAGGACCTGGCATCCCTGGCTGTGGTTGAACACCTGTCCTGGGCTGAAGGGCTCCAGGATAGACATGGGGAGAAGACAGGGCTGATGCTCCCCTGTGCCCACAGAGTGGACACTTCCCCGGCTACGGGTGCTGGCCGTGCCCCCCTGGTCGTCCAGAGGCCGGTCCAGCAGGGAGGGGGTGTCGTTCTTCTATGTCTGTGGACGGAAGAGCAAGGGGGAGTTAGCACCACAATGCATGAAATAAAAAAACTCAAAAACATACATTTATGTCAATGGCAGATTTGCATGAATATTCAAGGAGGTAGGGACTCACCGGTATCAGGTTGGCTGGTGGAGTTAGCACCGGGTGGCAGGACTCACCGGTATCAGGTTGGCTGGTGGAGTTAGCACCGGGTGGCAGGACTCACCGGTATCAGGTTGGCTGGTGGAGTTAGCACTGGGAGGCAGGACTCACCGATATCAGGTTGGCTGGTGGCGTTAGCACTGGGAGGCAGGACTCACCGGTATCAGGTTGGCTGGTGGAGTTAGCACCGGGTGGCAGGACTCACCGGTATCAGGTTGGCTGGTGGCGTTAGCACTGGGAGGCAGGACTCACCGGTATCAGGTTGGCTGGTGGAGTTAGCACCGGGTGGCAGGACTCACCGGTATCAGGTTGGCTGGTGGAGTTAGCACCGGGAGGCAGGACTCACCGGTATCAGGTTGGCTGGTGGAGTTAGCACCGGGTGGCAGGACTCACCGGTATCAGGTTGGCTGGTGGAGTTAGCACTGGGAGGCAGGACTCACCGGTATCAGGTTGGCTGGTGGAGTTAGCACTGGGAGGCAGGACTCACCGGTATCAGGTTGGCTGGTGGCGTTAGCACTGGGAGGCAGGACTCACCGGTATCAGGTTGGCTGGTGGAGTTAGCACTGGGAGGCAGGACTCACCGGTATCAGGTTGGCTGGTGGAGTTAGCACCGGGTGGCAGGACTCACCGGTATCAGGTTGGCTGGTGGAGTTAGCACCGGGAGGCAGGACTCACCGGTATCAGGTTGGCTGGTGGAGTTAGCACTGGGAGGCAGGACTCACCGGTATCAGGTTGGCTGGTGGAGTTAGCACCGGGTGGCAGGAACTAAACCCTGATGAAGACAGCTTGTCTGTCGAAACGTTGGTTATTAGGATAATCAATTATTGCATCTGAGATCCTAGAGTTTGAGACTCTCCTTTTATTTTCCAAATGTTAGCCGGCACCTCGCCTAAACAGGTGTATGTTTCTTTCGCCTCTATATTAGGCAGGTGCTAAACACCTTGACGTTAGGGAAGGGCAGGTGGCCAGCGAACAGGGGCATCAGCTCTATCTGCAGACTGTTACAAGACTGGGAACATAAGCAACTTAAAGTTCACAGACAATCCCCTGGCATGGCACAGTGCTATAGCACTACCCATCTGTCAGGAGAGAAGGTATTGGCCCAGGGTGGAAATGCAGAATAATGGAAAACGAGGCCCCCTGAGACTGAGTCAGCCTCTGTCCATTTGTACAAGGTTGGAACAGTGGTGGTGCAGGGAAACCTCAAACACTTCCAACAGGACTTTTACATAATCAAAGAGAGAGCACAGCAGGAGTGAGGAGTGAAATGAGGAATAAATTCACCCAGCTGGAGGTAAGGTAGGTGGAGCTGGAACAGTCAGCACAGACCCAGACAACAGTCCAGCACAGCAATACCCACTCAACTAGACCCAGAGAGCTGGAGAGGGAGAGAGACATGTCTGCACTCTGGACTTTGGTGAGACAACTTCAACAGGAGTGTGTGGGTAGAACTGAAAAAGCGTGTGTGAGCAAGGAGGCCTACGAACCAGGAGGAATGGGCCAAAATTCACCCAACTTATTGTGGGAAGCTTGTGGAAGGCTACCCGAAACGTTTGACCCAAGTTAAACAATTTAAAGGCAATGCTACCAAATACTAATTGAGTGTATATAAACTTCTGACCCACTGGGAATGTGATGAAAGAAATAAAAGCTGAAATAAATCATTCTCTCTACTATTATTCTGAAATTTCACATTCTTAAAATAAAGTGCTGATCCCAACCTTTACAAGGATTAAATGTCAGGAATTGTGAAAAACTGAGTTTATATGTATTTGGCTAAGGTGTATGTAAACTTCTGACTTCAACTATATATATATATATATATATATATATATATATTGTGATGTCACGAGAGGCTGTGTCCTGGAGGGACGTTACATCCCCCTGAGATGGCTGCAAACCCAAACAGCTATGGCTCCATCTGCTGGTATGGTCGGGAACTCCACCCCTCTATGGCCAATCTTCCCACGCAGCTGAAACAAATCAGGAGCTGATGAGCTGAAGGTGGTTGGAAGGGAAGAGACACACTGAGGGTGGGTGTGTGGGTGGTGAAGAAACACAGTCTCCAACCTGGGCTCTCTGGAGGACAAGAGTGCTGCACGGCCACTTCCATGAGGAATATAAGGATTTGGAGATACTTACCTTTGGGAAATACTCACCTTTGGATATATTCGCCTGTGGAAATACGTGAGAGACATTTGGAAGGACTTTTTGCTGGGTTGGCCACTAGCTGCAACGTGGACTACAGTAAGGCTGGGGAAAAGTTATCTGAGCGAGTGAGAATTATGATTTTGGATGTGGAAGAGACATCCCTGAACTGTTAACCCTTAAAGAGCCACAAGAGAACAGAATTTTGTTATATTTTCGTTAATTTCCCAAGACCTTTAATAAAATCCTTGTTTTGTTTGAACCTTGTCTCCTTGCACTACTTGAGCAATCCCGCTGAAAGCTGTGTAGCCTCTCGTGACGTCACAATATATATATATATATATATATATATATATATATATATATATATATATATACAGAGAGGGAAAAAAGTATTTGATCCCCTGCTGTTTTTGTAAGTTTGCCCACTGACAAAGAAATTATCAATCTAAAATTTTAATGGTAGGCTTATTTGAACAATGATAGACAGAATAACAAAAAAAAAATCCAGAAAAACGCATGTCAAAAATGTTATAAATTGATTTGCATTTTAATGAGGGAAATAAGTATTTGACCCCCTCTCAATCAGAAAGATTTCTGTCTCCCAGGTGTCTTTTATATAGGTAACGAGCTGAGATTAGGAGCACACTCTTGAAGGGAGTGCTCCTAATCTCAGTTTGTTACCTGATCTCAGCTCGTTACCTGATTAGGAGCACACTCTTAAAGGGAGTGCTCCTAATCTCAGCTTGTTACCTGTATAAAAGACACCTGTCCACAGAAGCAATCAATCAATCAGATTCCAAACTCTCCACCATGGCCAAGACCAAAGAGCTCTCCAAGGATGTCAGGGACAAGATTGTAGACCTACACAAGGCTGGAATGGGCTACAAGACCATCGCCAAGCAGCTTGGTGAGAAGGTGACAACAGTTGGTGCGATTATTCGCAAATGGAAGAAACACAAAAGAACTGTCAATCTCCCTCGGCCTGGGGCTCCATGCAAGATATCACCTCGTGGAGTTGCAATGATCATGAGAACGGTGAGGAATCAGCCCAGAACTACATGGAAGGATCTTGTCAATGATCTCAAGGCAGCTGGGACCATAGTCACCAAGAAAACAATTGGTAACACATTACGTTGTGAAGGACTGAAATCCTGCAGCGCCCGCAAGGTCTCCCTGCTCAACAAAGCACATATACAGGGCCATCTGAAGTTTGCCAATGAACATCTGAATGATTCAGAGGAGAACTGGGTGAAAGTGTTGTGGTCAGATGAGACCAAAATCGAGCTCTTTGGCATCAACTCAACTCGCCGTGTTTGGAGGAGGAGGAATGCTGCCTATGACCCCAAGAACACCATCCCCACCGTCAAACATGGAGGTGGAAACATTATGCTTTGGGGGTGTTTTTCTGCTAAGGGGACAGGACAACTTCACCGCATCAAAGGGACGATGGACGGGGCCATGTACCGTCAAATCTTGGGTGAGAACCTCCTTCCCTCAGCCAGGGCTTTGAAAAAGGGTTGTGGGTGGGTATTCCAGCATGACAATGACCCAAAACACACGACCAAGGCAACAAAGGAGTGGCTCAAGAAGAAGCACATTTAGGTCCTGGAGTGGCCTAGCCAGTCTCCAGACCTTAATTCCATAGAAAATCTGTGGAGGGAGCTGAAGGTTCGAGTTGCCAAACGTCAGCCTCGAAACCTTAATGACTTGGAGAAGATCTGCAAAGAGGAGTGGGACAAAATCCCTCCTGAGATGTGTGCAAACCTGGTGGCCAACTACAAGAAACGTCTGACCTCTGTGATTGCCAACAAGGGTTTTGCCACCAAGTACTAAGTCATGTTTTGCAGAGGGGTCAAATACTTATTTCCCTCATTAAAATGCAAATCAATTTCTATATATTTTTTTTATATATATATATACACATACATATATCCTTAGCTTTCTAGATATAGGACAGACACATTATACTACATTCGTTTTGCACAATTTAAAGAGAACGCAGCCATAGAATGTTGCTGCACATGACGGTCCCATGGATAATGGAAATGCATACATGACATGCCTAACAGCATCATTTCTCATAGTGAAATTCAACACCAGGTGGAGTTCCTAACTGGAAACATCCAAATCAATACAATCAAGAAAAATGTGCCTTTCAAATAGATCTGTTGAAAAAAATATATGAACGTCAGTAGAGGCTGCCGAGGGGAGGATGGCTCGTGGTAATGGCTGGAATGGAGTAAATGGAATGGAATCAAACACATAGAAACATGATTCCATTCCACATCTATTCCGCTCCGTTACCACGGTGAAGGTGCCACCGCTCCGTTACCACGGTTAAGGTGCCACCAACCTCCTGTGATGAATGTTTGATTGCAATGACTATTCTAAATAACTGTTGTAGGTCGAAATTATTTTCATTTTCAGCATTAAAGTATTAAAGTGATAATAGAATAGTGGTACTGTAAGGTTCTATCTGTATTTTCTGTCCAAAATGTAGTTATTGACATGGTTCTGTTCAACGTTCTCTGCCTACAGTCGTGGTCAAAAGTTTTGAGAATGACACAAGTGTTGGTCTTCACAAAAGTTCGCTGCTTCAGTGTTATGAGATATTTTTGTCAGATGTTACTATGGTATATTGAAGTATAATTACAAGCATTCAAAGGCTTTTATTGACAATTACATTAAGTATGTGCAAAGAGTCAATATTTGCAGTGTTGATCCTTCTTTTTCAAGACCTCTGCAATCCGCCCTGGCATGCTGTCAATTAACTTCTGGGCGTTATCCTGACTGGTGGCAGCCCATTCTTGCCTGGAGTTTGTCAGTATTTGTGGGTTTTTGTTTGTCCACCCGCCTCTTGAGGATCGACCACAAGTTCTCAATGGGATTAAGGTCTGGGGAGTTTCCTGGCCATGGACCCAAAATGTTCATGTTTTGTTCCCCGAGCCACTTAGTTATCACTTTTGCCTTATGGCAAGGTGCTCCATCATGCTGGAAAAGGCATTGGTCGTCACCAAACTGTTCTTGGATGGTTGGGAGAAGTTGCTCTCGGAGGATGTGTTGGTACCATTCTTTATTCATGTGTTCTGAGGCACAATTGTGAGTGAGCCTACTCCCTTGGCTGAGAAGCAACCCCACACATGAATGGTCTCAGGATGCTTTACTGTTGGCATGACACAGGACTGACGGTAGCGCTCACCTTGTCTTCTCCGGACAAGGTGTTTTCCGGATGCCCCAAACAATCGGAAAGGGGATTCATCAGAGAAAATGACTTTACCCCAGTCCTCAGCAGTCCAATCCCTGTACCTTTTGCACAATATCAGTCTTTCCCTGATATTTTTCCTGGAGAGAAGTGACTTCTTTGCTGCCCTTCTTGACACCAGGCCATCCTCCAAAAGTCTTCGCCTCACTGTGCGTGCAGATGCACTCACACCTGCCTGCTGCCATTCCTGAGCAAGCTCTGCACTGGTGGTGCCCCGATCCCGCAGCTGAATCAACTTTAGGAGACGGTCCTGGCGCTTGCTGGACTTTCTTGGGTGCCCTGATGCCTTCTTCACAACAATTGAACCTCTCTCCTTGAAGTTCTTGATGATCCGATAAATGGTTGATTTAGGTGCAATCTTACTAGCAGCAATATCCTTGCCTGTGAAGCCCTTTTTGTGCAAAGCAATGATGACGGCACGTGTTTCCTTGCAGGTAACCATGGTTAACAGAGGAAGAACAATGATTTCAAGCACCACCCTCCTTTTATAGCTTCCAGTCTGTTATTCTAACTCAATCAGCATGACATAGTGATCTCCAGCCTTGTCCTCGTCAACACTCTCACCTGTGTTAACGAAAGAATCACTGACATGATGGCAGCTGGTCCTTTTGTGGCAGGGCTGAAATGCAGTGGAAATGTTTTTTTTGGCAAAGAGGGACTTTGCAATTAATTGCAATTCATCTGATCACTCTTCATGATATTCTGGAGTGTTTGCAAATTGCCATCATCAAAACTGAGGCAGCAGACTTTGTGAAAATTAGTATTTGTGTCATTTTCAAAACTTTTGACCACGACTGTATATAGTACTCCTAAATACCCCAATTCATGTTAAGTTCAAAATAATAAATTCCCCCACCAACCTTTAGTTTTCCTCTACATCATCTGTATTCTCTTCCTCCTCTTCCTCCTCTTCCTCCTCTTCCTCCTCTTCCTCCTCTTCCTCCTCTTTCTGTCTTCTTCTTCTTCATCTGTCTATATGTCCTCTACATGTCTTCCTGTCCTCTTCATGTCTTCCTGTCCTCTACATGTCTTCCTGTCCTCTACATGTCTTCCTGTCCTCTACATGTCTTCCTGTCCTCTACGTGTCTTACATGTCTTCCTGTCCTCTACATGTCTTCCTGTCCTCTACATGTCTTCCTGCCCTCTACATGTCTTCCTGCCCTCTACATGTCTTCCTGTCCTCTACATGTCTTCCTGTCCTCTACATGTCTTCTTGTCCTCTACATGTCTTCCTGTCCTCTACATGTCTTCCTGTCCTCTACATGTATTCCTGTCCTCTACGTGTCTTCTTGTCCTCTACATGTCTTCCTGTCCTGTACATGTCTTCCTGTCCTCTACATGTCTTCCTGTCCTCTACATGTCTTCCTGTCCTCTACATGTCTTCCTGTCCCCTACGTGTCTTCCTGTCCTCTACGTGTCTTCCTGTCCTCTACATGTCTTCCTGTCCTCTACATGTCTTCCTGTCCTCTATGTGTCTTCCTGTCCTCTACGTGTCTTCCTGTCCTCTACGTGTCTTCCTGTCCTCTACGTGTCTTCTTGTCCTCTACATGTCTTCCTGTCCTCTATGTGTCTTCCTGTCCTCTACATGTCTTTCTGTCCTCTACATGTCTTCCTGTCCTCTACGTGTCTTCCTGTCCTCTACATGTCTTCCTGTCCCCTACGTGTCTTCCTGTCCTCTACATGTCTTCCTGTCCTCTACGTGTCTTCCTGTCCTCTACGTGTCTTCCTGTCCTCTTCTCTCAGTATCTTGTGTTTCTCCCCCCTCTCCTCCTTTTGCCTCTTCATATCCTTCATCCTGTCCCTCTCTTTCATCCTCTATTTTAGTCCCCTGCTCCTCTCCTCGCTCCCCCTCCCCTCCCTCTTCCCCTCCCTCCTCAGGCGGGTTGTCCTCCCAGTCCTCTGTCTCTAGTTCCAATTGCTCCACCCTGGTCAGGATCTTGCAGTTGCTGGACTCCAGCTCTGCCATTAGACGAGCCAGCTTTGTCTGCAGCGTGTTCAGGTTACCCTCCAGCCTCTCCACCTTGACCTCCACCTTCTCCTCCACCTGCTCCTCCTCACCCTCCGCGGCCTCCACCAACATGCCCATCTTAGTGAGGATCTGACGGCCCTTGTCCTCCAGGTGTCTCTTGGCAGCTGGGAACTCAGACAGCACGTCTGTCAGGTCCTCCTTGGACAGGCTGAACAGGTCTGAGTGGCCAATGCTGCGGATGTTGGCCGTCCGACGGTTGCCTGATTTGTTTCCTGTCAGAGGATGAGGAATGTTGTGAGGCATTTTGAGATTTAATTTGCTTGACTTACTTTGGGGCCTTCTGCTCTGCAGTCTAGACTGTGGGTCCATTGAGACATTGTGTTGGAATATTAGGGATATGATTGTCCATTGAGACATTGTGTTGGGATATTAGGGATATGATTGTCCATTGAGACATTGTGTTGGAATATTAGGGATATGATTGTCCATTGAGACATTGTGTTGGAATATTAGGGATATGATTGTCCATTGAGACATTGTGTTGGAATATTAGGGATATGATTGTCCATTGAGACATTGTGTTGGGATATTAGGGATATGATTGTCCATTGAGACATTGTGTTGGGATATTAGGGATATGATTGTCCATTGAGACATTGTGTTGGAATATTAGGGATATGATTGTCCATTGAGACATTGTGTTGGAATATTAGGGATATGATTGTCCATTGAGACATTGTGTTGGAATATTAGGGATATGATTGTCCATTGAGACATTGTGTTGGAATATTAGGGATATGATTGTCCATTGAGACATTGTGTTGGAATATTAAGGATATGATTGTCCATTGAGACATTGTGTTAGAATATTAGGGATATGCTGTAAATATACTGTAATATTCTCTCTTTCTCACCTTTGATGTTGAGGATGCTTATTTCCCCAAAGAAATTGCCTTCACTCAACACAGCGAACTGTGTCACCCCATCGTCTGCAACCACAGCCAGTTTCCCATCCTTAATGATGTACATCTCATGACCCACGTCCCCCTTTCTGCACACATACTCCCCAGGACTATACACCTACAGGCAGGAGGAGGAACATGTCTGAGAAGTGATGCTATTAGCCGCACAAAAAAACAGCAAAGTAACGGTTAACTGAAATATCGTTCTCTAGCACCAGTCAAGTTAGCAGTCACATACATGCCATTGACCACGCAGACATAACAAGAATTACACACGGCTTTAAAGGAACAATCTGCAGTTAGAAAAATAACAAAGCCCCACACCCCACCACTCATTTTTGTAAACAGCTAAAGGATGGGGCTGGAGAAAGGACTGGCCATCCATGATATCAAAATGATAGTTTTAACCATGATTAAATAGGCAGTGGTTAAGAGTGTTGGGCTTTGTAACCGAAAGGTCGCTGGTACAAATCCCCGAGGTGAAATCTGTCAACGTGCCCTTGAGCAAGGCACTTAACCCTAATTGCTCCTGTAAATTGCTCTAGATAAGAGCATCTGCTAAATGACTCAAATGTTTTGGTGCTATACAGTGTTTGCTTACATTTACATTGTTGACAAACAAGGGAGTATAACAAGCTTATGTTTGGGGATCTGATGGGGTACGACAGTTGAACTAAGCTCATGAGGTATTTAAAAGTTATATCATTCAATAATCAATGGGTGTATATATTATTCATTTACAAGTCCAAAAAATGGATGTAGCAACTGCAGATTGTCCCTTTAACCCTTGACCTCTGACCTGTGGGATGAGTTTGAGCACCAGCTCCTCCAGCAGGCTTGTCTCACAGTTCTGGAAGATGGTGACCTTGGAGAGCGTGGGCAGGTGTACGCTCACAGCGATCTCTGTCTGCAGCTGGACGGGAAGCTGCTGCAGGATCTCGTTCTCCCTCGTGATCTTACGGTTGATGTACAGGTGCTGGTACCAGTCGTTGACGCGGTTACGCAACTCCTTGCTGATGTACCTGTTGCGCAGGTAGCCTTTGACCTGGAATTAAATAAAGTGGGATTAGACAGGCATGTCACAAATCCCAAGATTCTTCAGAAAGTATTTTGCCACTGGGAGAGAATACAAGCAAACTCTTTTAGGTGAAAGGCAACAGAGCAATCAATCAATCAATCAATCAATCAATCACATTTATTTTATAAAGCCCTTTTGACATCAGCAGTTTGTCAGATACCCAGCCTGAAACCCCAAAGAGCGAGCAATGTAGAGGCAGAAGCACAGTGGCTAGGAAAAACTAAGGCTGTCCGACCCCGCCTGACCCTGCCCTACCCCGACCCTGCCCGACCCCGCCTGACCCTGCCCGACCCCGCCCCTGCCCGACCCCGCCTGACCCTGCCCGACCCCGACCCTGCCCGACCCCGCCTGACCCTGCCCGACCCCGCCTGACCCTGCCCTACCCCGACCCCGCCTGACCCTGCCCTACCCCGACCCTGCCCGACCCCGCCTGACCCTGCCCGACCCCGACCCTGCCCGACCCCGACCCTGCCTGACCCGCCTGACCCTGCCCAACCCCGACCCTGCCCGACCCGCCCATGCCCGACCCCGACCCTGTCCGACCCCGACCTTGGCCGACCCCGCCTGACCCTGCCCGACCCCGCCTGACCCTGCCCGACCCCGACCCTGCCCGACCCCGACCCTGCCCGACCCCGCCTGACCCTGCCCAACCCCGCCTGACCCTGCCCGACCCCGACCCTGCCCGACCCCGCCTGACCCTGCCCGACCCCGCCCCTGCCCGACCCTGCCCGACCCCGCCCCTGCCCGACCCCGCCTGACCCTGACTTTAAAATGAAGGAGAAAACAAGGTTCTGGCCCCGCCCCTCACCAGCTCATGGTTGGGGAAGAAGACGTTGTCTCGGTCCCTGAGGTTGGTGATGACGTTCCCCACGTTCCCCACGATGGAGGCAAACGCCAGCACGGCGATCAGCAGGTCAGCGATCATAAACAGGTACTCCTCCTCACGTTCGGGCTGTGGCGTGTCGCCCACCGTGGTGAAAATCAGCGCGGAGAACCAGAAGCAGTAGATGTACTGGCGCCTCACAGAGGCGAAGACAGGGTCGGAGATGTTGGGGTAAACCCAGCGGTCCACCCCGAAGCCGATGTAACTGGACAGGGCGAAGTAGATGCAGGCGTTCCAGTGGATGAGCACAAAGATGTAGAGCATGAGCTTGGAGATCCGGAAGGTGTTGGGGTAGGAGGTGCGGGTCTCCATGCGGTCCATGGCCTCATTGAGCCGGGAGGTGCGGAGGAAGCGGTTGACCCTCACCAGCGGCTGGTGGATGCCGAAGTACAGATATAGCAGGTCAGTGGGAAATATGGAGGCCATGTCTAACAGGAAGCGTGAGGAGAGGAGGTAGCGCTTCTTCAGACGGGCCCTGTCCTGCACCAGGATGCCTTGCTCCAGGAAACCTGCAAGGGGCAGCACAGCACATATACAGTCTGGGTCAGAGTTTAGTTCATGTCACCAGAGAAATAGAAATATGCATTGCATAACTAAGCTAAGCCTGGGAGTCATCACGAAAGAAAAGGAAGTAATTAACTCTCTCCCTCCTCTTACAGAATTCAGTCATGGGCTTCCCACACT